>NW_020897732.1:9450831-9487430 GCF_003984885.1 Neopelma chrysocephalum | reverse complement strand
GGGGCTAGGAATCAGAATTGGATTTTGGGCCTGCTGAAACCATGACACTAAGTTATTTTGAATCATATTTATAAGAAATGTCTAAGTGCATCTGGAGTCTAACTTACAGTCAGAAAGGAGACTAAAAACTCTTTATGTCAAAGTTTTTGAATATTTACCCTTAATACGCGTGTGGCTCTGTTTCTTCAGTGAATGGAGAACTCCTTGCTTTATGGAGGTCTCAGTGGCTGGCTATATTGGGATTACTGTGGGGAGCTATAGAGTTAACAGTTTCCAGTATGACACAGCTTGCTTGCAGGAGGGTGCTTTGCAAGCAAAAAGGACATATTTTAAAGTAGAGTTATGTTTTATAACTTCTGCATATCACCTCCCCAAGGCTAGTGCTGATGAGTTGGGCTGCTAGAATCACTTGAACAGAACTGCTTCTGTTACTCAATAAAGGGAGAAATTTGCATTATTTTGTACTTCAGTCAGAGTGAGGATCCCAGTGTGAAGGTTTAGAGTGTCTCTTTGGGGGAAACGGATGGGGGACTCAGCTATCCCCATGTTCCAGCTACAAATCTGATAGCAACTTCTGCATGAGGAATAGCTTTGAAGGAGTCTGCATTCCTGTTTGTCCTCCTTTTCTGCATTGAACTCCTTTAGAGTGAAATGATGTGCAAGATCCTATAAATGGGATTTATTTTAAGCCTATTGCAGCAGAAAAAGTGACTAATGTTGCACTATGATGTCCATGCATGTGAGGTGGGAAAGAGGTTTCCCATGCATCATCCAGACCCATCATTTTGCTACCAGTGAGTCCAAAGTGGTTGTAATTAATGCCATTTGAGGTACATGCAGTGATTCATTTACTCCAAAACCAGACCGTATTTTGCCACTTGGAAGGTGTCTGAGAAACAGAACTCACTTTCCTAGAGGATTTGCTTTACAGGCTCAATAAATCTGGGCTATGAAGGGTTTGATGTTGGGCCCTATTTTCTGAAATCTGAACTCACTCAGTGGTTTGAGAGCACTTCTGTTTCTGCAGCTGAAGCTCCCCAGAGTCTGTCCCTGTGGATCTGTTGGAGAGCCACAGGGGTGATACACTGCCCAGGGACCCCCACAGGACACGGCTTTTTTCCCCATGTCCAGCCACAATTCCAGCCACCACATCCCAGCGTGGACACTGTCCCATTCCAGTGTAGCCCATGAGTCAAGCTTCTCATTCCTTGCTAGTGCTGGTGACCCCACATTAGGCATAAACTGCTTCTCCAGTCTCCATCACAGGAGAACCACAACTGATCCCCTGCTTTTTCTCTCTGCCATACCTGAACAAACTGATCCCTAGTGAAGAAACAACAAAAATCACCTGCATGGAGGGTGAATTTCAAAGATCACTATGTGCTGGAAAGCTCCACGGAAGGGCATGAGCATGAAGGGGACCAGGGTATCAGGGCTGCCTTCCTACAGCCTCACCAGGTATGCTGCAGCCCTTCATGCACACAATGAGTTGTGTTCAGTGAGTAAAACCAGATATCAAATTCATGTGAATCCAATAGGCTAAGCTATAAAATTGTTAATATGATGTGGAGGTGTTACTCTGATGTAATAGGCCATTTAGGAAAAAATGGGTATAGATTTTCTGTCTTTTACCTGATCCATTTCCTTCCTCAGAAAGGAGCAGCTAAGGAGGAAAGTGCTGTGCTCTTGTTTCACAGCCATTCCTCTGATGCTTTCGGTGATGCTTTAATGGAGATGCTTTGAATCATTTGCTTTATATTGCTGTTACCTATTATTTTCATATCCGCTTTCCATTACAGTTAAGCCAAGCACCCATTTAGTAATTCTTGCCCAAGGCCACGAGCAAACAATAGCAAGATATTTAGTGTTACTAAAAAGCCTCAGGAACTTCATGTGCCCATAAAATGTACGAATATTTCCATGAACCAAATGAGTTTGCGCACATGGGTGGGAACTGTGCTCAGAGTTGTAGATGTTAGGTGTGTATTCTTGGCATCTGTGCCCCAGGAGTAGGAAATTTCAGCAATTTATTAGAACATGCTGCATTGTGAAGGGGCTGAACACTTTTTTAAAGCAAAGGATGGAGTGTATGTTGCACATCCTTCTCTGGCGCCTTGTCTGCAGGGAGGTTGGGCTCACAGCAACAACAAGCAGTTGCTTCATCCTTTGATGAAGCAGTAAAACTTCTGGATTTGGCTCTGGGGATCCTTAATAGCAGAGTTAGAACAGGGGAGCGATGGGGCTGCTTCCAGAATTAGTTGAAATTTCCTACTATTATGATTTTCTGTCAAAAAATTGTGGGTTTGCCCAAATATTTATATTAAAAAGAAGATCAACAGATATATATCACCTTCAACAACATTTTGCTCAAAGCAAATAAAATGCTCTAAACAACCTCTCTATCTCTGCCTGTCACACACAGTCACCCTCTGCAAAACTAAGTGAAGAGTTTGAAGGCAGCAAAACATTCTGCTTTTGACATTTTCTGAATGCATCATTTTTCACTGAAAAGTCATCTCATACTTTAGAGTTTGCTAAACCTTTGAGACATATTAAAAAAAAACACAAGAAAAAGCAAATGACAACAGCAGCAAAACAACACATACTTCACTGAAACCTTTAAATAAAGTTATTTTTCCCATTTTGTCCTGCAGGCAGGGAGTCCATTGAGTTGATTTGTTATCCTCTGGGTACTGAGGTATGTAAAGAGTTTGGGAGAAGAAAGGGTTCTATTAGAGGTATTCAAATCAATCCTTCACTTTTCAGCCTCTGGTAGAGATGCCTTTAATTATTTAGCTCTTCAGACATGCCATTGTGGGTACATGTGTAGCATATTAGAACTTACCTGCACCTTACAATCAAGGGATGTCAGGAATGGGAGCCTGGGGAATAGTGGGAATCTATATCATAGTATATTGCCCATCATATTTTACAAAGCAAGGGAAAGGTTCACTGTCTTTCAGCCACTTTGAGGGAAAAATCTGTCAGCTGAGTGCTGTGGAAACAAATAGGCTACATCCCCTAAAAAAGTGACTGGATTATCTGAATGTACCTCTTCACTTGTATTAAATTGGGTGCTGAATGCAGGACTCTCCCCAAAGTTAGAAAAGAATAAGTTGAACACAACCAAATGCAACTTAAGCAAGACAAAGAGAACTACTGATTTGTAAAGTCTGTGTAAAGTTTAAACAACAAAGCAAAAATTAAGAGAATGTCAAAAAGATTTATTTCAAAAGATAAGTAAAAAATTTTATTATAAAATGTAAATCAAACCCTTTATGTTTTGCTAATTCATGCTGTCATGCTTAGTATTTATTAAGCATCCTGTGGTTTTCCCACTACCCTACTGTTAAGGCAGTGAGACAAACTTAGTAGGTGACTGATTGGGTAGTAATGCCATTAAAACACCATAATCATATTGGCCCAGTGTTTAACAGTGTTTGGCTTTCAGTCCTTTTTGAAATCTTGTTCCTGAAGCATTAAGACGCGATTTAGAGGAGATGATGGATTAATCTTTCTTTACTGTTCTTGTTTTAACAAGATTGTTTGAAAAAAAACCAAATTAAAAAAAAAGTTATTTGTCACATTATAGTGTTATCACAAGAAAAAAAAAGCACAAAAGTACTACATTCTTAGTAAAGTCGTTGCTGAAATTCCAGTGCCTGGACCCACCCAGTTTTCTCTACAGTAAGAAAACTGTGCTAGAGTCATGCAGTACAAAATTCTAGTTCTCTCAGCTGTGCCCAGTGAGGATCACAATGTACTCGCTCTGTAATCACTCCTAAAGAGCATAAAGGGTTCATTAGTCTGATCTTTCAGCAATCCCTGAATTGCACAGCCTGGATTTCAGAGTGTCCTCCAACAGCTCCATTTCAGACAAAATTTCCCCCTGAACTGGGAAATGTGACTTTCTCATGGGCAGTCTGTAGGTTGCTCCGTACATCAAACTGAGCACAGATTTGTTCCCTATCAAGAAAGAGTCTTCCCCTGGAAGGATTTGGTACCAGTGGCAGCTCTGGATTTCTCTGGGACATCCTTGCTCCTGTGGCCTATGACAGAGAGTGTTCTGGGATGGCTGGTACTTGCTCTGAAGGAGTATCTCCCTTCCCTGCCTTTAAACTAAGTCTGGTCTCTCAGGAGGAGTCTTGTAGTTGCTACAGTAATGCTGTTCACCTTGCAGCACAAGTGTGTTTACTCTTTGCAACTCTTAAGGAGTTAAAAATTAAAAGACTGAAAGAGCAGAGGTGGATAACTTGCACTCAAGAATTGTAAAGGTACCAGCCAAAGTAGTCTTAGATTCCTCAAAACTGATGGTCAGCAAGGCCATGAAATTTCAGGAAGATGAATACACTGTTGTTTTTAAAGGATAAATAGTATGCCTTGGATAATTACAATTCTTTCAGTATGACATTGATTCCAGAGGAGATAATGGAACAGTCAATCTAGGATTTGACTGATAAAGGATTAAAAGACAGTAATATAATTAATGCTAATCTACCTGAGATTATTGGCAGTAGATCTTGTCAGACTAAAGTGGATAACTTTACTTCATGGCTTTACAAGCTAAGCTGATAAGGAAAATAATGACTCTTTGATGGAGTTAGGCTTTGGTAAAAAAATTGCCTTAGTCCCACAAAGAAAAATAGAAAAAAACATGGATGCATTAAATCGATTAAAAGCTGCTAATGGGAAGAGCTCAAAACATTCCTGTACATTAGAGATCATTACTGGACAGGTGAACTGCTAGTTAAGACTGCTATTTAACATTTCTGTCAATGCTTTGAATAAAATCCTGTCTAATAAAGCAAGGTGATGACAGTAATATTGGGGTAGTGACAAATAATGGGAGGAGGGGTGATGGACATGGAGTGGTCTGAATCCACAGGTAAACTGAGCTTGGCCAAGCAATGTGCCCTTTGCAATAGCAAGTAGAAAGTTGTAAATTGAACAAAGAACAAAGGAATGGATGTTGGACAGAGTTTGCTGTTCAAGGAACTGATTCCCTGGAAGGGCTGATCATTGCAGATTCCTGGTTTGGGATGTCACCAGATGAGCAGAAGGGTTTCTTATGTGTCAAATAGGGCACCATCCAATTAGTTTTGTGAGGTTTGAACATCCCACATTCAGCTGAGTTGTTGTTGCAGGCAGTTTTTGTTTTATTATGTGTCTGTACATAACTAGAACCTTTATTTAACAAGTTACCCAGGACAATACTAAGTCCTTTTTTCCATTAAGTATATGTTTAAGTAGTTTGCTGAGCTGGGGACCTTCGCCACAAGATACTCTTCCATTATCTTGTGGTTAGTTTTTGTCCCCTTGGTTTCATAAACTCATTTGGATGCAGTGGTTTTCTGTGGATAATTTACTTTCTCTGTGTTATTATTGTCTCCAAACTGTGTATATTTACAAACAGAATTAAATGAGTACTATTTATTTTACAGCCTGTAATGGCCCTTTTGGAGGGAAGCCATTATGTAGATACTTAGACCATACATCTTTTTGCATTAGAGAGCTCTCATGACATAAATACAAGAAAACAAATATCAGGCTCAGTCCTGGGAACAGTTTCTCGCAAAACAGGCTTTATTTCCAAGAAGAGCTCTGTAAAAACACTGAAGTATTCATTCAGCTGGGACTGCCCTGATTTTACCCCATTAAAGTCGATGTTTGGTTATAGATGTCTGAGTAAAATCGTCATTAGAAAATGAATGTACTTGTGTGTGAGTAATTGCATGTGAAGAAATTGCACCCGGTTTCAGTAGGACTGTTCCTGTTGCTCCCAGTTTCATCTCAGTAAACTAAAGGCGATTAAAAAACCCTTTTGTGCAGCAGAGTCAGTAAGAAAACTTAGCAGAAAGATGAATCCGGAGCAATGTAATGAATTTTGCATTACAAAGAGGACAAGGTATTTCTGTCAATGAGAGGAGAGGAAAAAGGTAAAGGGAAAGCAAAGCCACAGGAAATAATTTAACACAGGGAGAGAAATGTATGAACTTGCTGGTAGTGGGTGCCTTTCTCCACTGCCTTGTGTCAGGGACAGTGATGACTGCTCTTTCCAGTTTTAGTTGGGGGTGGTATTATCCTCCTTTGTCCAAGCACATGCCTGCTTCAGCCTGGATGAAATTATGTTATTAAAAAAATGAGTGTACTAGGGAAGTTTTGTGGAGTGAGTATAGTATCTTTTGCCTCCAGCCAGTTTTGAAAATAACTGGTGTAGGCTTAAACACAATTGGTCTACCACAGCTGAAGCCAAAGAGTCCTATATTAAACATAAAAATTGTCTGGATATATTGACCTTAATGAGGCAACAGTGGTTTAGCCCAGCTGAGAATCTGTCTCTGCATGATTATTTATTTCCTTTGTTTTCCTTACTGCTCCTATGATTTGCTTCTCTCATTCCTCCTTGCTCCTTCTGCACACAGACATATATATATATACACACATATATATATATACGCACATCTAGACTTGATTCTCATTCATGTTTTTTTTCATTTTGTTAAGTTTAAGGCTGATTTCTGAACAGAGCCAGAAGCACTTCAGGGACTAGCCAGGCTCAAAGATTATTTCTTAACAACACTTTAATGCCAGAAACCTTGGTTGTTTTATTCTGGTTGTTGCTGCTCTATGGACACAGGAAAATGGGTTTATTCTTTTTGTGTGTCCTGGACAATCAGCTCAATTTTCTTTGAAAGCATCTCTTTCCAGAATGTCTCCCTCTGATGTAAAGCCTGGTATACTGATATTATACCTAACTCACAGTTCAGTATGAAACACCTCGAATAAGTGCAGATTCAAAGATCGTAAAATCAGGAAATTTGTAGGCAAGCTGTTAACTTGGGGACTGGGAACAGACCAGAGCATCTAAAGGACACAGTTTTAAGGGTTTTACCATCTTTTACCTGTTTTGCCTTCACTTAAACACTTGTATAATGTATAGTTCCCTATTTTTTGCAGACATTTCTGAGTTTCATCTTTCTGCAAACAGCACTGATGCCTCCATCTCTTAACAAAGGCTTCTTCATGGCCAACTGACCAACACGGATCTGAGTGGTCAAGAAAATAAGAAATTTAACAAGTTAACAGGGGAACTGATGTCTTTGCTGTCTTCTGCAGTCCTCAAATCAGGACTGGATGCTATTCTGGAAGTTCTACTGCTGGTTGCCTGGGAGAAGAGACTGATGCCCACCTGGCTACAACCTCCTTTCAGGTAGTTGTAGAGAGTGATGAAGTCTGCCCTGATCACCATGACTTTGGTAAAGAGCAGTTCAGCTTTGCTGCATGGTGCTTGTATGGTCAACTTGATGTCTTCTGTGAGTCCTGGAGTGGCACTACACAGGTATAAGCAGGGCAAAGTCAATATCATATTAAGAGCTTTGCATTTCCTTGTTCCACTTTTACCTTGAATTTTCCAGAAGGGTCCAAGGTATAATTAGATAGTTTTTCTTTAGCACTAATCACTTTTTGGGGCTGTAGCAAACAATAGTAGTTACAAAGCAAGACATTTTGAAGTGGTTAAGTTTGACCATTAACAACATTTTTGTGTCTACAGTAGTAAGGGTTTTGTCCATACTGAAGCTCATGGAAATCTCAAGTAATTGACTTCAGTGGGATTTAGATAAGAACTGTTGACCTTCTGGTTCCCTTCTGGCAGCTAATAATGATGCTTCATTGTCAATATGGGGGACAGAAGGAAGCATTGAAGAAAGTGTTTACTTGTAAATGATTTGGTTTTAAATGATTCGGTTTTAAATGATTCAGTTTTAAATGATTTCCGCCCTACAGGCTACCAGACAATAGAACCTTCTCAGAAAAACGGCTTAACAGTGCAATTAGCATGGTGCAACTATTTTTTTCCCTGTAAAATACTCATCAGTATCATACATCTAAAGAAAATAAAAGCTCTAAAGCAAACTCACGTGGCTCCATGGTTTGATCAATGCAGTAGTCAATATAAGAGGGTTTAGCATCTGTCACACATACTGAATTCTAGCAGCTGTTGATCATCTGCCTAGGAAAGGGTTTCAAGACTCCCAAATGTACCTCCTGCATACATTTCACTCTGCTCTGAACAGTGAAGGAAGGAGGGTTTAAGATACAGGCTGTGGACTTAACAGGCAAGCAGAGGGAATGGCCAAATCTAAGAAGAAGGTTTGGCATGAACTTTGTTAAATTATCACCCCTTTTTTTGCATGTGAAGTCCAAGCTCAGGGTATGGTTGCTCTGTTGTGCTTTATAGATTAAAAGATACCTGGCATTTATAAATGCCTGACAGAAAATCAATAGTTACTGTTTACGTTCAAGGTCACGGGCCTGGGAAATTGGAACCAACCTGCAGCCAGAAGCACGCCCTCAACGGAGGCATGTTGGAAGGCTTTGAAAGAGAGGGTGGACTGCCTTTTATAACAGCTCTGGGGAAGCACCTGATCTCTGAGCAATTGCAAGAAATGTGCTTGTTGGTTTTTTTTGTTTTCTTTAGCGTATGCAATGCAAATTTCCACAGCCTTCAGATTTTTAGGCAAAATAGTCATTAAGAGGTAACCATCCCACACTTGTAGGATGCTTGGCTGGCAGCATTTGCTCTAATTGATCCATTCAGGAGAGTTATGTTGGTAGTGTGAACATAATCGACCCACAGCAGATTATTATTTCTGTCACAGAGCTTCTCTGCAGATGTGATAGAAAGTAACTTTGGCAGGGGCTTACAGGCTTCAGAGAATCTCATCAGCCTTGAGCAGTACACACACTTGTATGCTACTGAGATAAACATGAAATACAACATTCATAAATACCGGACCCGTGGGCTAAGAACAACTAATGAATGTGGAATGTGCTTCTTGTATCATGGTAGATGTGAGGGAATGCTACATACCAACTGAAAACAGAGTACTATTCATGAAACACCCTTTGCAAAAATGTGTAGTTATATTTATCCTTAATTAATACATTGCAATAACAGCTGTTCATATAAATTTAGGAAGATGCTTGACTCAAACGCAAGATATTTGAATAACCATAATTCTCTGACTGACAGCTTACCAGAAACGTTTGCATTTTATACCTGTATCATGACAGGTCTGGCAAATTGTATCTTACTAGCCCATTAATACTCAGCAAAATGTCAAATAACGTCCTTGTTGAAAGAGATTTTTTTAATTTTTGTCATCTATCATACAGAAACCAACACCAAAATTAAATGAGACTTTGCTCATTTTACTATGTATTTTACTGTACCTATAAAGAATGAATTGTAACTGAAATGTACTGAGGAGATTAATTAAAGAATTTCTCTTGGTCTTGGACTTAATACTTTAATCAAGTCCTTTCTGAAATGTTGGCATGCATATAATCCTGCATTTATGATGATGACAGAGAAATACCTCCAGTGTTCCGCTACTAATAGATTTTATAGAAGTTGTGATTTGGCAACAGCTCTTCAAATCCTGATTGTATTCTCTTTCTATCCACCATCAGTACATTGCCAGGATTTTTTTGTATTTAAATTAAAAATTAAAATGCATCATGTGCAAACTGTAAAGTAAGCCAGAATATGAATCATTTAAATGGCAATGTATAGCACTGCAGAAAATGGCTTAGAGTTCTTTCTGAAAAGTAAATTGTTTTAAAAAATGACACCTTCTTATCCTTAGATTTGTGGCTTCCTCTGTTTATTTCAAGAAGATTGCCTGGTTTTGGTGACAAATACACTTCATTACTGTTGTAGCCAAGACAACTGCGCAGCAAGAGGCAACGAACAGTGCATTTGATTGTTTGTGTGTGTTATCATCAGAGCCTCTTTCTTGCCTCCCAGAATTTGTGGCTGTGCAAAGCTAGTGAAACCAATGGCATTTAAAAAAAATGCTCCTGGGAGCAGTTAAGGCTAAAAAACTTTTGTCAAAAAATTAGCTTAAGATTAAAAAATTAAGCTACAAAATTAGCTTAAGATTCCCAGCTTTTACCTCAAACCTTGTACACACAAAATAATCTACAAGATAGAATGAACTTTTAAATACACAGAGTACACTGGTTGACTCTTCTAGAGTAGGTCACATAAGCCAGAGTCTAAGTTCCTGCAGCTCCTCAGATTTTGCAAGGTAATTGTTTTGTGGTTCCAAACAAATGCTACAACTCTGTCAATGTGTTATCCCCCTTCCTGTTCCACCTGACCAGAGAGACAGAAAAGGAGACATAGATAGACAGAGTTTACCTCAGCACTGAAAGTTTGACATTCTGGGTCTGGGACTGAAGTCATCTGTATCATCAGATGACTTCAGGACCAGTCCTTGGCTTGATGATAATCCACACCAGAGTACTCATTCAGGCACATCCCTCCAGGGCTCTGAGCAGTACTCAAGTTCTGATATGTTGCATGGATGCCAAAATGTTCCCCAGGTTGGATCTATTTTAAATCTGGTCATTATCCCTCCTCAGCACCCCAGTGGCTCTGCACCCTCCCCTGTTCCCTTGTATCCTCTGTGCATTTTCCATTACAGACCTGCTCTTGCCAAACTTTTGCTGGCAACTTATTTCAGAAACACCCCGGGTTGTGAGTACTGAAGTCATGGAAACTTGTGTCTTTGTGGAGGTAGCGTGGACACACCTGAAATTTTGCCACTGACAAAACCTTTAGGCACCAAGATTTGATGTGGGATGTGAACTGTGGCAATATCCCAGGAGGAAAGGGTGAGGAAGGGCAGGAAAGGGAATGGGGAAAGGAGGTAGAAGGCACAAAATTTTAAACATGCTTACCTGTATGGCTGGAAGCAAGAGGCTGGAAGCTTTTGCATTTGCCTACATGTGAGACAAATATGATACTCCACAGCCAGGGCTCTTGACTCACCTCTCTTCAATCCTCCTCAGGTCCCAAGGGATCAATTGAACCCATCCTAGGCCGTGTGTGTTGCAGGCATTTTGCAATAAAGGATGTTTTGCTATGAGAAATAAGTTCTCAACAAGAGTACAGGTATGATGAAGACCCTGGTGACTACCAGACTTGCCCACAGGCAGTTCTAATACCTCTTGATCTGTGAATATCACCCAGTCTGTGTTCCTCTGGGCCCCATCATCTTCAGCCCCAAAGTGCATCCTAGGAGAGCAGATGTGGCACCCCTGCACACAAACAGCTGCTCAGCTACATCCAAGATGAGCAGGCATGCAGCTGCAGCATGGAAAAACTAGCACATGTGCTGGGATGTCTATCTTGGGGTCATAAAAACCTCCAGCATTGTTTTTTGAGGGCTCAATTTCTCTTGGATTTTTTAATTTGACTCCTCTCCATTCAGACTGACACATTTGCCTGGACTCCAGAAGATTGTACTGGCTCATTGAAGGACTGTTTTATTTCTGTGGAGTTTGGTACTCCAGCAGGAAGATCTACTGAGGTGGAAAGCCTTCATTTAAGTCTGCAGAATGGTTTGTGACCTCATCAGGTGCATACTTTATGGTTTTTGGTTTTTTTTCATTTCCTTCAGGAGAGAGTGTTTGACTGGAGTACTCTCATGTGCAAATGACTCAGTTCCTGAGTTTATTTCATTTAGAAACCACTGAGGAGCATTAAACACAGAATCTCACATTGGCATTAATGCAAACCCACTTTTTAGAGCAGAAATTGACATTACCAGGCGCCAACTGATGCCTTTCATAAGCCACTGACAAGTGCTATTTGTGGATACAATTCAGCATGTTAACTGTGTAAGGAGAAAGAAACAGGATTGCCTGGCTTTTATCAGATTATTTAGCATAAAAACATCACTTTTGCTTCTTAAATGTTGAGAATCAATACATCTTGTTTTTGCTTTACTTGAACAGATTAAGAATAAAATTAAGATAAAAGCCCTTTTTTATCAAGTACCTCGTGCTCTGTACCTTCCCAGTCATTATCTCTTATTTGAGCACATTACCCACCTCTTTGTCATTTTAATTTTGTATCAACCATTGCCAAGATAGGTCATCATTCTCCTACCTGACCAGCAGATGATTGATCAAAATTGGTTTGGGATGGTCAGACTCTTTCAAAAAAAGAAAACAAAGCTTTAGAAATATTTGTTAGTGCTTGAACTGGTCCCTAGAGGTTTGTTTTCCACAAGTGAACAGGGTTTTGGGTTTTTTTAGACTCCTAGTTTTCCAGTGCCTTTTCTGTTTTCATAAGAGTTCAATGTCTTGGCTGATAAAGTGACAGAATTCTGGAAACGTTTCTCTACAGATAGTAGAGAATATTTATTTGCAGTATATCCTTCAGAGGACCTAACAGAGGACCCATTCTTTCTGTGAAAACATCAATCCAGGAAACAGGTACTTAAAAAAAACCCAAAACCACAGAAATCCCCCCCAAAAAAATCAAGAAGAAAAAAAAAGAAAAGCTTGGAGTTATTAGATGTTGAAAACAGATCTGATTTTGTTGTACAGTATTGAAACTCTATGATCCCCAAGATGTTACTTTAGGAGCCTGTTTTATTCTTGACAGGTTTTCAGTGCATTTGGAACAGGCTCTGAAAATGGGAGGGCTTCAAATAAATAGAGAGCTACAACGAGTCTGGGCTGGAGACATACAGAAAAATCTACATGGTCTGATTTTCAGTCTGTGATCCCCTGGAGGAAGGATGGGGTTAGTGGACTAAGAGGAAATGTGCTTACTTCTTAGGGATCCTGAAGGAGTAATAAGGAAAAAAATGCTTAGGCTAACTTAGTATCCAGGGGTTCCTGCCTCTGTGGAAATGTCTGAAGGTTTGCCAATTAGAGAAAAAATCAGAAGAGCCGAAAACTACTAAAATACACCAACATTGGAACAGCACAGTGTTTCCAGACCTTGCTATGAATTTTCTTGCTTCCAGGGGATACTGAGTGAACAGTGTGTAACAAATAATTTATGGTTTACCTGTTTGCTTGGCTTTTTTTTTTCCCCTTCTTCTTTTATTCTGTTTGTATGTTGATCACAGTTTTCAAACTGTGCTTCTGGGCTTGTTCCTAAAATGAGGGCTCTACTTCTCCCTTATCTCAGAGGGGTCTGATGAGCGTGGCTGGGCCAAATCCACTGGGGCTGATTGTGCAGCCTGATGCTGCAGGCTCTTGGAAAGTTCAATGAACTTCAATCTGGGAGAGATCAGGGGGGATTTGCCTCATAGAGCTATGCAAACAGCCTCACTCCAGGTCTGAAAAGGTTTCTGAGAGTGTTACACTGGGCTCTGTGAGTGTAGATCCAGCTTGTACAGGTTGAAGGCTCTATGCAAATATTTAGAGCAGCCCCATTTGCTAGGCTTTGTTCATTCACTCTGTAAAGTCCTTTTGAAGGATTAAAGGTGTTACCAGAGTGCATGATGAATTCATAATAAAAGTACCTAATTTTGAGTATACTCTGCACATGAACCTCTTTATATAACAGCCATTAAAAAAAAAAGAAAAAAAGGAGACTGGCACTTTGTAGACTCTGACATGCATAAGGACTGCATATTATTATCAAGTCACGTAGAAAATGTCCCAAGGCTTTCTTCTGTGCCTCATATAAATAGGAATCCTGGGCTCCTCATATTCTGTGAACCCGTGGCATAACAATAATCGTGGCCCACATATCGTCTGCATGACTTATTGACAGCTTGAGCATAATCTTATTTGCATAAGCAGAGCCCTTCTTGATGGGAAACCTATGGCAAGAGGTTTACATTCTAGATCCTAATGGTGGATTAAGCAGGATAGTTCCAGAGGTCTTTGTCCTGGGAGAGTTCATCACTGGATAAGGACCTCTTCCACTGTATTCATAAGTATAATGGTGAAGAAGATACAGTCTCATAGCTAATGTTAGTTACCTTTCTAAGGCTTCCTTTTGGAATAAAACCCTGAACAACAAATGTGCAATTTTCTGCCTATAACTAGTTTTATGTAAAAGAGACTTCTATAGAATCAGTCCTCAAGAAACCACGGCAGAAATTCCAGAGAAGATATTTTCTGAGAGTTTTGGTAAACTTTGAGTCTGACTAAGTTGGCTGCATCATAACAAAATCTCCCTGGGAGTTCTTTTTATTTTAACCATAGACAAATCAAGGGTTATAATTTTAAAAAGCACGCAAGATCACATTATTCTTGTTTCTAGTTTTATTCCTCCAGTTGGATATAAGCCTATGTGCTTCTTGGCTTTTATCTGATCTGTTGACAATTACCAGTCAAAGACTGCACCCACCTGATGGATTTATTAACAGAAATGACAGAGGTCTGCATTTGAACTTATATGTCTCAAGTTTAACTTCTCTTGACAATCACTCAACTTTGATCTTAAGCAATTTGCAGCAATTTGCCCACAATTCCTCACTGTGAGTGAGCCAGTTCTAGTCAATATGTCTCTCTCTTTGAGGGAAAATGTTGCAGTTTGTTCTCTGTGAAAGAAGTCCTGCTACAAATTTCACTGGGGGAAGAAAAAAAAGTCCTGCATAGAATAACATGATTTATCTGGGAGAGATATGATGAGGATGCTATTTTTAATGATAGCTCAGCTAAAATAAAATGTGCAATGACTCTAGGAGGTTATCATCTGAGAATCAGAATCTCACACAGACAGAAAAAGGGCAGCATGAAAAATTGATCATAGGAATGCCTAATCTCCACAGAAGACGTTTTTTCAAAGGGGAACACCTTTCATGCTTTCAAAGGGAGCCCTACCACTTGAAAAGACGTTTATCAGAGACAGGAAACAAGAGTCCCATGAAACTTGCAGCCCCAAACTGGAAACTGCAGAAGCAGGTTCCTGGTTTTCTTGCAAGCCTGCAATTTAGGATATATTCATTGAAAATTCTTGGTAAATTTGTACTAATCTATGAGTGAATCTGGGCATATTTATGTATGTCACTGAAGCCTAGGTAGTGTCAGCAAGGGAACAATTTTTTTCTGTATCTTGAAATATCCTCCCCAATATACAAATCTTCAGAAAAGTCCTGGTCTTAACCTTGATGTTTGAAAGTGTCCACATGAGGCCCCAGAAGGACTGTCTGTCCTCTTTTGTGGGGTGCTAGGAAGTATCAAAGTGGTGTAATTATTGTATGAAAACAATGCCCATTGAAATCAGTAGAATCAGAAGGCGCTTAAGAGTCTCAGAAAAACAGGCCTAATTGATATACACAGTTTGACACAATAAAAAATTTAAGATAAAACACGGGCTATACCTCAGTCTCTTCCTTAATTTTATGCCAAAGCCAAAGCCACCCAAGTCATTGTGTCTTGAGAGTGTTCTACCAACTCAAGCTGTCCAAGTCTTTTGGTTCAAGCTCAAATTTTTAATCTTTAAAACCCAGTTAGATTTTCCCCTCTGAGCACATTTGCAGTTGTGCCAGTCGGGGTCATAAAACTTCACAGCACTTCTGCTGGATCTGCTGAGAGGTGTCCTGGTGATGCTCCCAAATACAGGACATAGCTGTGGGATATTTTAAAGACAGTTATCAATAATGTCTTGGAGATTGCTGTGAGCACATTTGACTTCTCATGCTCGAACACAAAGTCTGTTTTCCCTGTGTATTGGATTTGGACTGATATAACAACATTTGCTGATTCTGGTGATTTTTTTTTTGGTGTCAGACTGCAGGTGCTGGAACTTGGGTGTATTTCATGAATACCTGAGATTCTTTTGCATTACAGATAGATCAACACTATCTCAGCAAAACCCCCAGGGATTCATATCTCTATGCAGAAGACAAGCACTTTCTTGAGCCAAGCTCACATCCTGACAACTAGTGGAATTAATGTTTTTGCTTTGCACACCACTGCCAAACTAACTGATGCAGCACACAACAGTGACCTATAACTTGTCCATTCATCAAAACCTGAACTGAGCAGTTTCATGGTGTTGTCTATATGACTGGATAAATGCCTTGATCCAAACGCCACTGGAATCAGTGAGAAAATTGTGTTAACTTTACTGGGATTTAGGCTGAACCCACAGAAGTTAGGGATTTCTGGAGGGCAGATAATTTTGTATGGCCTTTTGAAACCTATCCTTTTAGACAGATATCCTGCATAGAATGTGAGCTAAAGGATTAACAGTGCAAATCATCACAATTCATTAGGGCCATCCCATGGAGATTCATAAACTTTTGTATGGTTTGCTCTGCAGAACCAGATATTTTATAGTCTTTATACTCTTGTTGAGCAGTTTCTAATACCTGTACTGGATATTTAAAAATCCTATGAAGCTAATGATATTTCTTTCAGTCCAAGGCAGTCTGCACCCTGCTGAGAAATACAAATGGTTTGCAGTAGTGTCTGTGCCTTGTGCTCACTGCCGTGTCGGGAGGTGAATGCATATGGACTCTCATTTGTTGACAACCAACAACATGGTTTTGATATAAATTGCAGTTATAACATCAACTTCCTTTAGTATAGCACTCCAAAGTCATTGAATATTTATACAGGGCCAAATTCACCTCAAGGACAGTGCTGAACTAAATTTAGCAAAGGTACAGAGAAAACAGGGGCAAGGATAAACCACTATTTTTCCTTTTTTTTTTTTTAATGGTGTAAGTCTACAGACCAAATCAGATCTTCATACAAGACACAGCATCTTTTTCAGAACCTTTGAAATCCCAGAACTGGTCCTAGTAAAAGTTGTTGTCCTCTCTTATTTTGGTCCCATCCCTTTCTTAGAGTTGTTTAGAGAGATAAAAATCCTCTCATTGTGAGAGATTGAGGGTGACTGCTTCCCTAGGCAGCAGTAGCACCTCAGAAGCCATGAAAGCCTGGACTGCTGAGTGCCAGAGTTAGGAAAATCACTGAATTTTCTTGAAAAACAACCAGGCAGATGGCCAAGGAGCTGGGGGAAAGTGGCAGGAAACAGGTCTTCAAAGCTACAGGGCAGGCAAAGCTCAGCTTGCAGTCAACCTACAGTCTGTTGGAGCATCTTCAAAACTAATACATCCATGAAGAACTTCTCAATTCAAAAACTTAATAAGGTCAAATATCTATTAATACGTGTGGCATCGATCTCTGTTTGATCAGGTATCAGTTTTCTTCTTCTCACAGTTCAATTGTGTCTCAGAGTAAGGACAATTTTTTATCTCAATCTGGTGCTAGACTCATATCCTTCCAGAAGCACAGCTTCAGACTGATGGAAAGTTGTTTTATTTCACAGATTCTCAGAGGATTATACTTTTATTCCACCATTGTTTAGCCTTTTATTCTACCAGCCTCCATTATTGCATTTGATATAATTTTCAACTTTGTGCGCTTCATTCTAATAATCTGTTATGACTTCTTTCTCATGTGCATGACTTGCAGAAGGACTATGTTTTATTATTTTAAACTGTAGGGAAAGGTAGACAAAAGCATAGTGAGAAGAAGAGAGAAGTGTCTGGTTCACCTCAGAAACCTTAAAAAAAAGCCCTGAAAGAATTCCGGTTTCTTTTTTGAAAGTGAGTTACGCACTTTGAAATTGGATGACAACAGGAGCTCTCTCTCTAGGCTCCTAACAGATTTAAATCCCTGTAACACCAAACTGGAGAAAAAAAGGACCGGTCTTAATCCTTAGTAACAAATGATAGAGAAGAAAAATATTTTGCACTTTAAATCGGTTGCTTCCAGGCTGGAAACTGAACAGAGATGTATAGGATTAGTTAAGCAGCATTTTCATTTTACAGATGACTAGACTATATGTTCGTTTCCCCAGGAAGAAAAATGAAATGCTTTCCTCTCCCCTTTTTGTCTTTTCTCCTCCTGCCCCACAGTGGGAGAAAAGGTGCGTGTGCATGTTTTAAGAAATTTGTTGCCTGTGAGTATAACAGAGGAGAAAGTAGAAGTGAGGAGAAAGAACTGTTTCAGCCAAAGGTCAGAACTGGAACAGCACAAAATTACTATAAATTTTACATGAATAAATTTAGACTGGATTGCTCCAATCAACAAAACTACTTTTCAGATGGCTTAATAAGGGCAAACCAACTTGTCAGCTCTTGAAGCAGAGCTCAGTAAGCCGGCAAGATAAACTACGTAACATGGTAACTGCAGTTGGTGGCATCTGCAGAGGTCCCATTGGGAAGGACCTTTTGCCTGGCAGAGGACAGCCTGCATCATGATGTGACTGCTGGGCACAGATGGCCAAAGTCCTTTCCCTGGGCACATGTGTGGCCCCAAGCTGTTGCTGCTGTCATTGTCACCACAAAGGGTGATGTAGAGACCTGGTTTGTCTGAAAATGTCATTCATTTCCTTTTTCTGGGCATAGTATGGGTCAGTTCAGTTGCAAACACACCTGGGGCCAGTTGAGATGTCCAAGAATCTCCCACCCAAACAGTGTCATTGCACTAAGTCTTCTGTAGATCTCGTGTCTTGTCTGCCAGACTCATGTCGAGGGCATTTTGCATAGCAAGTGCACCTATGATTAGAAAACTAATTATGGCCCCACATAGAGGTTTGTCTGAATAAATCTAGATATCTACAGTGCAGACATCTGTATGAGCTAGTCAATATGTCCATTGACTATACCATGGCTAAATCAATTGAGATTTAGTCAGTGTAATTCACTGGTATCTATGGTGTAATTTATCTCACCCTGAAGCTCTAAAATCAGTCAAATGGTTCTCACCCTAGAAGTGCCAGTTTCTCTCCATTGCCTGTAATGTGACCCTGATGTGAGGTGGTCTGATTTGACCCTTCATTTTTTCTGATGTTAAAAGTTAACTGGGCTCGATTTCTTTTCTGTTATACTGGTCAGGTACAAAACCTGGTGAAGTTCCTCAAATCCAAGAGTTTCTGGCTGGAAGAAGGAGAGGTAAAGTTTTAGTAACTTATGAACTAAAGGTTTGTCTGAATAATAGGGTCAGCTTGACCAGCCACAGCTCAATGACTCACAGTGCCTTGCTTGGCTCAGGGCAAGCACCCAAGTGTGACAACCAAAACAGCTCCTGTGACTGCCCACTTCAACCTCTATGGGTCGGGTGGCATTATCCAACTTGGAAACCAGAGGGAAAAAAATATTATTTACTGAATTGTGCAGGTGCATTATTTTGTCTGTTAGTAGTATTTGTGGTGTTTGTAATATTTAAACAGTAAGTAATTTTTCCCCTCAGGCCATCAGTGCTTGCTTGCAGCTCAGGGTTGTTGCATGTTTCCCCCCATATGACCGAAGACAGAATTAACTGATATAAGCAATTATAAAACTACAAGACTCATAATCGACCTCCTTTGAAGAGATTATATAAGATAAATGGATATGATGTCACTAAACTGCTTTCTGATTATCCTTTAAAATTACAAACACTGTTGCAGGTAACACTTGGGATGTTATGTAGGAATATAAACACAAAATTAATTGATGGCATATTGATTTTATACACTGACTCAATGCATTTATCTTAGCTCTACTTATTACTTATCAAAACTCCAAGGATGGCAGCAGAATCAGCTTCTCACTAATAGAAAACATTGTTCAGGTTTCTCTGAAGAGGGATACAAATTGTTTGGTAATAGTATTTTGCATAATCACCTGTTTAAATAATTACCAACATCCTCCTCCTGCTGATGTTCTATAATAAACCTAATGATTTCTGAAAACACTGTATAGCTTTCTCTGTGGTGCAGACGTGTCAAGGTTTTCTGGTCTAGCAGTCAACAAGGGGAAGAAATCGTGTTTAGCATGTGTAGGACTTTTTCCTCCAGCGCCAAAAGCGAAATGTTTTGCCAAACAGCTTGTGTAGTGTTTTTTGCACATATCCAGCTGTGTCACAGAGCATTTTGGTTGTTTCTTGGATCAAAAAGAGAGCAAAACATTTTGTCTTTAGGATCAGTTTAGCAATTAATCTTTTGAGCTCTCTTTTTTTTTTTTTTGTTTTAGATAGAGTAAATATGGTTACTTGATGCCACTGTTTGAATTTATGATATTTATATAGCCTTCTCCTGTTGGGGAATTGGGAAATTACCTCCTCAATAGAGTTGAAAGTATGCTTAAATAAAGCATCAGTATGCAATGCAAAGCATGCTGTGATTTTATTATGGAAACCAGTGAGTTTCTCCAATGATGCACTGAATGCTTATGGTAGACAAGGATGGTGGCATGCAAAAATGTCCAGACATGTGCAGATTTCTTGCTGATTCACAAGTATGTGGATGAGGTGGGTTCCTTAGGTGCAGAGAGTCAAATATTTGCCCTTGAAACAATGAGACTGTCTGTCAGAATGTGAGAGGTCCTCAGTGAAAGCAATCTGGAAAGAACTGGTCTTAGCCTAGAATGAGGGTTGAGATTTGTTTCATGCTTCAATCAGCCCAGAAGGAACCCCCCAGAAAAGAGGGACATGGGAATAACTTGAGAAGTTCCCAGCCTTCTGAGGACAGGAGATGTGCTCATGCTTTTGTTCTGAATCTATGCCTGCCAAGCTATGCAACAATCAAACAACATATCTGGGTAAAAAATATCCTTCCCTTCTTTTTTTTTTTTTTTTAATTTTTAGCCTGACTCAGTAGGTCCCATCAGCATTTGTGACACCACCACTGAGAAAGTGGTGTTTTATAGCAGGGTAATAGAAACCACCACTGCAATGTCATCACCTTGTGGCTTCAAGAGCATGAAACCATGGCTCCAGCACTGACATTTTGTGGTGGCAGTGGCACATCCCTTACTGACTCCGCTTGCTTGTGTTTCACTTTACTGGTACTTGCCCTTTAAATTGAACAAAGATGAGATGGCTTAATTATCTGTCTCAGTTTAGTGGAAGTGAGGTCATTATTTAACTGTTTAATATTTTCTGTGTCAGCATCATTATTTTTTCCAGTAATGTCCTTATCTTCTCTTGTGCTTTCAAATTCCCGAGGAGATCACAGGCCCTTTGTCGAATGAAACTTTAAGTATATGACATTAAAACTCACAGATACAGAAGAGCCAGGATGAATGCTTAAATCTCAAGGGCTTCCAAATGTCAATGACAACACAGGAGTTGTGCACAGAACTGAAAATTCCCATGAAGGCTCCCTGTCAACAAACACTGATTTTCACTTTTTCTAGGCAGTTCACTTGAAATTCTTGTCCTCAGAAATTAATATTTAAAAAATTAGACATTACTTCAGTTTCTGGGGATAGGGGGATTTGTTACTCCACTGAGTGCAATTATCATTCCCAACCTGTTGTGAAACAAAGTACTTAATGCTAAAAGCAGCAGGGCTGCTGGTGTCTGGGGCTCCCTGTTAAAAGCACATCGGTCTGTACGCACTGGAGTTAATGCAGCCTGTTTTCCTCCAGGTTATATCTTGTGGTTGGCTGTCTAGTGCCTAATGAAGTGTGTGTTCATGTTGCATCTTTTAGTACTTTACAAGCTCTCTTTGTCAGCCAATTTTCATGAAACATCTCTGAGACTCCTGCTCCTGTGTTGAAATTCGGTTTTATTATAGCAGGACCATCACACAGTTTCTCTTGCACACACACACATATGCAAAAAGCTGCTTAATTTCTATAATGTTAGAAAAAGAGTTTAAGAAGCCTTGGCTGCAAGCAGTTAAGCTAATTCTGAATTTACTTTCTGGGTTTGCTTCTGTACGAATCACTGTTACAATGGTCAGCTTCTGTACTCACTGATTGTTGTGTGAGTCCATGCCTCGACCTTCGAGTGACTTTCTTGCAGAAGGAAGTTGCCTTAGTATTGTTTGCATCAGGAACATGTTACAGACATGAATGCTATTGAAAAGAATGCACTGGTTTGAAGGGTTTTCTTTTGTCAAATGAATACTAGGGGGTAACACTTTGTGGTTTATAACCTAGCCTGGTAATTGCGGCAAAATTACAGCTCGTGGCAGAAACAGATGATGGTTGTGTCTGCGATGCGGAATCAGAACATTTGAGTGAGGTTTTAATGAGGCAGAATATTGTTACCCAACCCTAGATCCAATAGCTTGTCATCCAGTTGTGAGCAGAATAATTACCACTGATATGGATTCGTTAAAAAGGTAACTCGCTTTTAAAAGGAGCTGCTGTCTGAAGCTCAGCCTTTGGGCTCTCAAACCCCTGAGTGGGATGCAGGGGAAGGCAAGGAGGTGGCAGTCGGTGTGAGGCACAGAGGGCTGGGATGTAATGCCACCCTGCATTTGTTAAAAAAACACATTGGATAGAAGCAAGAGGAATGCCCAGTTGTAAGAAATGTAATAGGACTTATGGCTCCCAACCTTATTAACGACAGAAAATATGAGGAGCTCAGTAATATCTTCACCCACAGTTGAGCACAGACTACAAAACCGGGACAAAGGGAGTAAATTTGGTCTAAAATGAATATGAGAGGAAAGCCTTTAGGACAAGAATGACTACGGGAGCTTCAGAGCTGAAGAGGCTTTTGGGGAGAGAGGAAGAAGAAGGAAGTCATTTGTCCCTTTTAGGGACAATGTCTTCACTGCTTTTTTGGTCTTTGAGTTTGTGGAGGAGTGATTTGACTGACTGGCAGAATAGACAGGGTTGTAGAAGTTCACTGTCCTCGATGTGTTTAGAAGAATCAACATCATTTTTTGCCCTCCCATTGAGCTACTTGGTTAGAGACTCACAGCTAAATGAGATAAGTTAAGACCAAATATGGGTTTTTTTGAGGTTGGGAATGCAACTTTCTCCATTGCTGGATGGGACGGATTGGAGGGAGAAGACTGTCATTTGGCAAGAGGACAGGTTCCCTTTCCTTTGGCAGCCTGGGTAAGCAGCAAGTGGGTAACTTTGGAGTGTGTTCCTGATCTTACAACATGGATGGTGACTGCAAATAGACTTTTCAGTTTGTGGTGTATTTCCATGCACTAACAAAAGCAGTAATGGGGGTGTGATTCCACTTGTGGTTTGATGTCTGGAAGATGTGTAACCAATTTTCTCTACTCCAGAGCAGATAAAAGTTGGTGAAAAGACAGCAGTTGCTTATCTTTGATGTTCAGTTCAGTGCTCTGGAACAGCTGCCCTCCTGCCATTCCTGCCGTGGGAATTTTCTTCCTGTTCTGATCAATCTTTCCCTTAGGAAATCTCATCTAACAACGTATTTTTCCTCTGCCTCCAGTATGTCTGTGGAAAGCAAGGAGGTTAAATTGAGAAGATAAAGGAGTTAAAGCTTTGGGGTTTTTAGACACTTTTCTAGATAAATTATCAAATTTCTCAAGGCCAGATTCACAATAGACATCGAGAAGACTCAAAAAGAATCATAGTATTATTATATCTTATGTATTTTTTGTATCGATATAATTTTACTTTATTAGCAGGTAAAGTTTATGGCTTTTTAGTAATTCTCTAAAAGGCAGAAATTCTCTTCTAAGCTCAGCACAACCATGCCATTTCCTTCTCTCTGTGTCTGGGAAGACCTTTAATGTAGCCCACTGAGGGAGGAAGAGAATGATGCACCCCTGCACTCTCTGCTCTGGGGGCTTTCCTGCACCTTGGGATTACAGGGTCTCTTCTGATCTCTATCTGTTTGCTATTTTTACAGCCATTTTTATACTCTTCTAGGGTATGTGCTGCAAACAGGAGAGCCTCAGAAACAAGGATGTTAGAACTTCTTTTGCATTTCCTTGGGTGCTGGACTGTCCTACCTGAGACTGCTCAATGCATTTCAGTTCTGTTACTTCAGCAACTATTTTGCAGTTAAGGTTGAGCAGCAAAACTGAAATCCCACTCCTTCTCTCTCTCTCTGCACTTGTGGGGCTGCAAAGCATATTTTAAGGCACGTTTTTGTCCTCTGCCTTAAGAATACAGCTCTGACCTGGAGCGAATGGTCCCTGTAGCTCTATTAATGTTAAATGAGGCTTTTCATAAATCATGACTGAATTTCCTCTGTTACATTATGCCAGAAATTATTTTCTAAGTGTTCAGTGAAATTAAAGTAGCAAACAAGGATTGATATTTAAATTGCATATCTACCTAAAAATGTTTTACACACTCCATTAAAAAGTTGAAGACTATTTAAGCATAGTAATTCGTATGAATGCCATTCAGTAGAAATGCAGTATATTTTCAATGCTGAAAAATGTTTATCTGCCAGCCTAATTAAATATTAGAACAAACAGAAACAGCTGAGATCTAATTTTCAAATGTTACTTGGTCATATTTGGAAAAGGGTAAATATACCTGCATCTGTCTGCTTTTCCAAACAAAAAGGTTGCCAGCTACAGGGGATTTATATGTCTCTTTTTGTCTTTCATGTTCCTAAAACAAATAAAATTCGTGCTGCACCTACAATGATGGAAGTAATTAGGGAAATGGTAATCAAGCAGAATTAAACACTCTGAAACTGCCTAGAAATGAATTACTTTAAATGATCATTTAAACTGCACAATAATTTTAGGGGGAGATTGGAAAATCTCATTGGGCACTGCAGATAGACAGATGGAGATTTCAGCCCTCACTGATGAAAATGGTCCTCCCACTGGTTGCTGGACTTGTACCCCTCATTCTGCAAGGCTTAATCTCTCTTTAAATCTTTACACTTGAAGCCTCACCGTGTTCATACCACTTTGGGATTGATCCTCTGCACAGCCTTTTTCTCTCACTGGGTTTAGAGGAATTGTTTCAACTGTCCAGCTCCTATCCTTCTCTGTCCCACTCCGTGAACAGATAGATGCTGATTCTCCTGTGAGGGGAAAGTAGCACACAAAAGAGTTCTGGAGAATTTACAGGTTTTATTTTCTTGGTCTCAATTGAAAATGTCTCCTAGGGACAAGGCTGGTACCTGCAAGGGTGACTGAGCCAGAACCACTGGGTTTAAGGAGAGAAAGCAGTGCCCTGATTCTCCTTTGCTCTTTGCAGTCATTTGCACACTCGTCAGTAAGTACTTCACACCTGTTCAACGTGGTGAAAATCACAGCAGCAGGTCCTGGAGAATCCCATCTTGGGGCCCTTTAGTGTCTTCAGACTGCAAATAGGGCAGGAGTTAGTCTTGGTTAAACCTCCTTGGGTCTCTTTGGCTTCTGCCAGTCTGGCACAAGACAAGGTTTATCACTTAGGTGTGAGATGAATAGAGATCTTCTGCAAAACGTGGATATCTCTGTCCTCCCTGCTGTAACTCCCGCTATAGGAACTCTTTACTGAAGGAGAGCAGTGTGGCCTCAGAAGAAAACCAGTTATTCCCAGTGGCAACCAGCAAATGTGGTTTCAGTCCTGGGTGTTGGTGGTGTTTTCAGCTGGTTCAAGCTGACACACAGCTGAAGCCTCTCCTTCCTTTGTGCTGCACTTTTCTTAGAGCAGTGAAGAGCCTTCCCTGACAGAAAATTGCTCAGAAAAACATGGCTGATTTTGGTAGCCCTTTCCTAACGATATCTACAAATATGGCTAAGGAAAAGTGCTAATTGGCAATATCCAATTCCTGCTATATCCACGTGGATCCACAAGACACACCTTGCAGCAGAGGCAGGGCTGCTCTGAATAGTGGCCGATCTGAGAGGGTACCTGTTGTCATCTGAGACACCTTGGCTCATTTAAAGCACCTGCCTGAGGCTGCCAGCTATTTAGCAAGCCAGAAGCAGGACCTCATTGTTCCAGACAAAAATCTCCATATATGAACAGGCTCTAATAAGGCATGTGGTAATACTTTTTCAGGAATGTTGTCTCCAAAACGGATTTTCATCCATATTCCAGAGTCCACAGACTGTGACAATGCACCTGCTCCCATGACAGCATCCCTCCTGTGCAGTGGGGGTGTGTTTCTCTCTTTCAAAGAAGTAGAGTCATGTTTGAAAAAGTTCAGTGGCCTTATAAAGAAATGTTTCAACTGGGTGAAATCTCTTTGGCCCTCTGTTATTTTTGTACTCACCAGCTTTCCCTATGAGTGAGTTTTTCCTCCCCTCATTCAGAGGCTTAACAAAAGTCATTAAAATTGCCACCAAGCTGTCTGTGAGCAATTCCTGTGTGTGAAAGAAAACAGACAGGAGAATGTTAGAAGAACTGTTCAGTTTTGAAAAACTCTTTTTATTCTGTTTATCTTCTTGTCCTCTTCAATCATGTGAAACAGAAGTAAGCATTTAAATAATAAGGCGTTTGTAAAATTACTCTTTTTCTTGCCCTTGTTTTGTATTACATGACTCTATCCATTTTCCCTGCATAAACAAACAAGATTAATAATTCTTGGATGTTTGAGAATATCTCTGCCTCTTATCATCAAGCCCATTCAAATGATTAAAAGGAACAATAAGAACAGTATTTCATGTTGAATAAAATGTCTTTTATTTGGTCATTAATGCACTGTGGTGGGACCCCTGGTGGCCTAGTGGTTAGCATGCAGGACTCTCACTGCTGCGACCCCGGTTCGAATCCCCGGTCCCCCGGGCAGATGGAGCCCGTTAGCCCTGTAAGGCCATCCATCTATGAGAAGGTCACTCTAAACAAACCTACGTCCTGAGGACCTCACTGCCATTGTCCAAGCGTGCTTGGCCCCGGCAGATGAACCTTAGGATTAAAGGGTGGGCTCAGTTCAGCACAGGCCGTGTCTCACCTAAAAAATCCATTGCGCAGGCTGGAAAGGTAAAAAGACCTTTCCCAAAATCTTCGTTCGCGAAGACTGGCCATTATTATTATATTATTAATGCACTGTGGTCCTTATGTACTAACACTCTAAGCAATTAAATTCTCATGAGTTAGATTAGCCTTTGAGGGCTAATCAGAAACCCAACAGAAGTACATTTGAAGGGGCACATATTTTAGGAACTGGCTGAAGGATGGATGTGAAGAGGTAGTTTTGAAAGCAGGCTGTTCATAGCAGAAAATGGTTTGTGTCACCAGAAGTGAGTGTGAATCCATTTTCCCGACTCATGAAAAATGTTGAAGTTTCATGGAGTTCTTTGTGTCAAACTCATGTGCATCGGAGACCTATCAAAATATTTGTGTTTATTCATTTATTTTTCCTGAGAAATGAGGAAGGGAAGTCGAGGAACAGAGTAGACTTGGGAGAGCAAACAGCTTGGTAGTCGAGTCCCTCTATAGCATGCCCTGTGGATGCTCTCCTTGTTAGGAGGGAAGGGACTCTTTCAACCATGTCTGATACCACTCTAACAAACATGCAAGAACACATATGGGAATAGCATGGTTTGTGTCTCCTTCCTCTACTCAGATATCGATTGGAGATTTTGATTTCTCATTTTCTTCAACAAAAATGAACTGGTCTTGAGGAAAAAAAAAAAGAGCAAAGACTCTTGTTGGTTCATCATTTATTAACAAGGAATATCTTGCTTAACATTTTCCAATCAATTAAATCTGCTGTTCAGCTCAGCACCTAACTTTTCTTCTCTGTGCCAGAAGTGATGGCCCTGCTGTGGTACAGAGGATAAAAGTACTGCTTTGCTTCTTGAGACACAGCGAGAAGAGATCAAGAGGCAGCACTTTTGTTAACTTTGGATGAGTCTTGAGCACTCACTTGGTGTCTCGAGAGAGCGACAGCACAAGGAGGCAGAGGACAGACACTTCAAGAGTTCCAGAGCTGGACCCAGTGAGCTCAGCTTGTGTCAGCACCATTCCTGCTTATATGAAATACTCAGCTATACAAACAGGAGGATGACCTCCCTGTCAGCTTCAGGAGGAAAGAGAGATAGAGTCCCTCTCCCTCCCCAGATTATCCCATGGCACGACAGCTTGTAGGTTTGAGCCTTTATCCAGAGGGCAAAACCTCTTGGCAGCAAAGCGTCCTTTTGAGTCAGATCAGCTATGAGAGAAGGTACAAGCGAGTTGATACGTGGCTGAGCAGTGAAATGCACCGAAGAGAACCACAGTGACCATTTGGGGAGCGCACCATTAAACGGGCAAATTTCTACTGTTGCGAGAACATTCTGAGGGTGGCCATCACCACCAGTTAGGTAGGCACGAAAACATGGTGGTGTTTTTCTATTTCCAATTCTCTTTTTTCTTCCATCTTGTCCTCTATGTTCAGTGCTTTGATGTTTCTGGAAATTTGAAGAACTCATCAGTGGGTGCTGTTGACCTGGTAGAAACCAGTAGTGTCCCAGTGGCATTCTACAGCTCAGTCTCATGCATTCAGAACATAAAATATCTTTGTCCTCTGTCATATTCCTACTGGACTTGGTCTAAGTCACAAAGTTGATGTTTATCTCTTTCTTTCCTTTTTAATTATTTTCTCTTTCTCTTTTGGCTTATGCTTATGGGTTTTATGGTGGGCTCATCTTCAATTCGACCCTCATCAAGAAATACTACACAAATCATAAATTTACCAAAGAAAACTTATATTGTCAGGAGAAGCACTCACTCCAGTCAGACCTGCTTGGATAGGTGGATGAGGGGAATGTTACGTGACCGACTTCAGAAGGGCTGATCCGGTTAGTGTCACGGCTGCTTGAATTTAAAATGTCAGACACTTGCTCCCTTTATAGCTCCTGCTGGGCACCAAAGCCTGTTGAAAAACCCTAAAAGACAGCTGGAAAGGGGAGTATTATAGCAAATGTCACTGTGTTTTAATTGACTGGTCTGAGCAAGGAAATCCACAAAATACTGAGAGGCCAAGTCCTTGCCCTCGGATAGTTGGCTTCAGGAGAACTTGCAGGTGCCTTCAAAGTGTACGTCATGCATCCCTGTTGTCTAAGAAGATAAGAGCCTAATGCAGCTGGTGAAGTTCAGCTTTGAGTTTGAAAGGTGTAGATCTGTGTTCAGCTCCACAGGTCACGGGTTCAAACCTTGCTAACGACTCTTGAAGAAGCAAATCTCACATGTCTATGTCAGAAATCGGCCCCAGAAATTTAACACTGGCGAGTTCTCAGTAATCTATTGAAAAGCAATGATATGAAGAAGGGAAGCTTTCTGCCTTTGAAAAGGCAATCTCCACACGCCACTGTATCTGAAAATGTGCTTTAACAGGAGTAGAAATGTCACATTGCCACCAACATGCGTTGCACAGACCTGCTCACAGCAGATTGGGACCATTTGACAAAATTTAGCAATGGGTGGAGATTCTCAGTGTTCAATGCATTTGAGGATTTTGGCTGAGCTTGACTTGAGCCAACCATCAGGCAGGGCTGATCTTATTTTCCTTAGACATCTGTCTCTTCACACTTGTTCATGACTTTCTCCTAAGGAAAGTAAACAGTGTGGTGAGGTGACTTACTCTGCAGGGAGAATGCAGGAGAGCAGACAGCACATCTTAACATCTCAGGTGTGAAGATGTGCTGTTAGGGAGCTAAAGCCATAGGCATGGGCAGGTGGAACAGGTCAAAACATCTTGACTACCCTTTTAATCAAGGAACTATGAAAGCTTCTGGGGAAAAAAAAAATCCCCCAGGTATCATCTAAGCTGATGCTACAATGCTTTTTGTACTAAACAAAAATGTGGCCAATGTGCAGTGATTACTTACTTCTCCCATGTTAAGTTTTTGGTCAACATATTAAAAAAAAGCACATTTGAGCTTCATTTCTAGTAATGATTTTGTGAAGGAGTTTGTAACGTCTTATAGGGCACCAATGGCTGCCAGAGGATAAGAAACATCAGCATAGATGCACCTCCCCAGCACCTGGGGCATGTGATGTTCATTGGCAAAGATAGACAATATGGGAAAGGGCAGCATCAGCCAAGGGAAGTTGGTAGCAGGTTGAAGGGCCTTAAGCAATTTAGTAAGAAGGTATGAGTATCTATTCCTTGTGAGAGAAACCTACTCTACTGTAAATCCCCTGGCACGATGCAGAAAGGAGTGCTGTACCTTCAAAGCCCTTTAAAGAATAAAAAAGATGCTCTTGTTCCCCTGAGGTTTACTTCAAATAAAGTTCCAGTTTGGGTTTGTGAAGAAGCCAGTCCCCTTTCTCCTTTGCAGCCCTGCTCCCACCTCTGTACACACACTGTGTGCTGAGCAGAAAACTCACACTCCCAGGTGTGCATCTGCTCCTGACAGCACTCAGGCCAGGGAGAGAATAGCTCAGCTTTCATGTGTGGGTGGAGGATTAAAAGAGAAACAGAACCTGAGGGGGTTGGTATTTTTTTTGTGTTGTGAGAAGCATCAGCCAAGAGAAAGAAATGAAAGAAAAATCGACTTCTGTCCCCAGAGATCCAGCACTCTAAAGATGCAAGGTAGGAGAGGAAAAGAAGGCCTGGAGAGGTAAAAGATTGGCCCAAGGTCACAGAGCCAGGGCAGAGTTGGCCGAGGAGTCAAAGATTTCCCATTTGCAGCCTATGGTTTGTCTATTTTTTTGGATGATCCTGACTTAAGATGTCATTTTCAAAGCTGAGTTAGCAACTGTAATTGCACTCCAGTCATCTTTATTGCATTCTTATAGTTTACTCAGACAGCCTCTTAGGCACAGCACTTTATGGACCACTGAAATGGCAGGCATTGCTGTGAGGAGCTCAGTTTAGGCTGCGCTGAGCACTGTGAGGTAATGGCTGACAATAAACTAAAGCAGACAGGTGGGAGGGCTGTAACATCGAATGTGCTGATATATCATAGAAAAGGCAATGCAATCCTACGTGGCTGGATCATCCTTCATCCGTAAAACAGGACAGTTCTCAGCAAGAGAGGATTACATTTAAATGCAGCTCTGCCTTCCTAAAGTTTTTTGGACATTGTCTCTTCTCTCTTGTCTGTGTTGTGATAACCACTGGACTTCCCCTTTGATCTCAAGATTAGCGGGGACAAGAAAAGAAGAAGGTTTTAATGACCTTCAAGGGTAAACAAAATATAGATCAAAACCTAATTTTTTGCCTAGCATCAGTCTTCAAAAAATGGATGAGGCTGGACGTGGAAGTAAAGGTGTGCTGGCCAGTGAGAATGCATGTATAGAAAATAGAGTGCTGAATATGGGAAATAGTGAACACAATGAGATTAATGTGCTGCTCTTGGACAGACTGGAGTATCACTGTCCTGTAATACCAAAAACCAGAAGGGTGAAACTGCATTCAGAGCAGCAATTCTATAAATGTATGCTACAATTCTTGGGGAATAGTGCTGTCATTGAAGGAAAAAAAAAGGCAGAGAAAGTGATAAAGAAAACCAAACATTAATAATCTGATTGTAACTGTACAATATGTCTTTGAATCAGTGTGAAAACAAGGAACAAAGACATGGAGGTGAGCAGAAAGCAGACCGAAAAGCAATACAGGTTTATCAAAGGGACAACATGTTGTGCTGCTTGATACCTTTCTCTGAGAAAGAGATTATATCCATGGGATTTACCTTGTATAAATAATCAAACCTCATTTGAGACAGTGCCATGTAGGAAACTGTAAGTAAAATCAGAAGACATGAGGATCAGTGCAAAAACTGTACAGTGAGTAAGGAAATGACTGAAAAGGAGGCTTTAGTGGTTGACAGGAGCTATATCAGTCTCAGAGAAGTTACTGAAAATCTCTTTCAATGATCCTTGCAAGGTCACTAAGTGGACAAATGAAGGAGAAATGGTAAGGAAAGATAAATGTCTTCCTTCACAAGGTGACTATGAGCCACAGATGTGGCATGGCTATGAAAAGGCAAATACCTCAGTAGGCTGCACTGGCACAAGCACATGAGGTACAGGGAGGTAAGTAATGACACCACTGTCTGAGGCACTGGTCAGGCATCAGGAATTGTAGCATTTTCCTATATAACATGTAAATGAAAAATTCTGGCCATCTACATTTAAGTGAGACGAATCACAAACCAACAGAGGCAGGAAAGTAGAATGGATAGGAGCAAGAGAGTGCCTTTTATGAAAAGAGAGATGAGGATTATAAATTTTGCAGCCTAGTAAAAGAAGGGTAAACATGTGTGGCAACTGTCAGCAAATCTGTGAGGATGAGCAAATGCACAGGATGGGTATTTAGCACCAGAGAAGGGAAGATTAATGCAGGTGAAAGAACAGACATACACAGACCAGCTAGGGATACCCTTTAGTTAGAAATGTCTAATCATTAGAGGAATGAAGCTCTGGAACAGATTCTGGATGGTGTCAGGATACAAAATTAAATTATTTTGAAGATGGCATGTAACATGGCTGCCTGCAACAGCAGGGTCAAGACACAATGAACTGGGAAATCCCTTCTTGCCCTGCACTCCTCTACATTAAGGAGGAATGGGCGATGTCATGGATGTATGTAGGAAACTAATTCCCACATGAATTGTTATTCACTGTCCTCAGCTGAGGGTGTTTTTTTGGCTCTTGTGGCAGTGTTTGAACACTAGCTGACTGGATTTTGGATTGTGATACTTTTTGGAGTAATCTACACCCCTTTCTCCCTAGCCCTGAAAGCATGTCATCCGTCAGGGAGTACATCCCTGAGCCATCCAAGGATATGTCCAAAAGAACTGTGTGTCACTGGGAGAAGACAATGAATCATGGAGGCATAAAGGCAGGTATGCAGTTGCAAGAGATGCTCTGGTTTATGTGCCTGCTGTGGGGAGGAGATGGTGTGCTAAGTAGAGAAAATAAACTGTGGGTCGAGCACTGCTTTTATGATTACTAAAAACCCTCACACTCTATCAATTCTAAGACCTCTGGTCTTTAATCCAGTATCTGAGGCTTACAGACAACTTGCTACCATAACTCACTAAATTTTCATGACTCCCTGGATGAGAAACCCAGACCTGGAGATTAGAATTCAATAGATCTCCACCTCTTTACACCATGATTGGGTCTGGCCATGCAGTCGTGCTGGTGGACTTTGGCTTAGACTGTGTGTTAATTTAGGTACAACATTTATGTCTGCAGTTCAATGAAGTTATCAGTTATCTGAATAATGTAATATGAAAGGGAAATACAATTTCATTAAGAGATCTACAGGGATAATTTAGTGCTCCAAATAGCCCCTTGGCAGATCTGTAAATTAAAGGTTACTCTCTTCCTCAATTTAATAACAAAGCTCTCCTTGATGCATCCATCTTCATAAAAAATAAAAACAATTCAAAATCTAATTTATCAACTACCCACATAGTACTGGGATATTTATAAACAAGGAATATCTGAATTATTTCAGCCTTCAGTAAATCTATAAATATCACTTACAGAAGCAGACACAGACTTTTCCTTCTGTGAACTGGAATCAGTGGGCTATCATTCAAATCTTCCCCAAACACTGCCTAGAAGCTGGGCTTCAGGTATCTCCCTACATAGGGAGCTACTAAAGATGATCAAAGGCAGGTTCATGATTTTTATTTATATTAGTTGTATGTAGTGTTTCAGAGCATATTTACAGACATATCTCAAAATTTTCCTAGTTAAAAAAGATTATCATTTTGTGGAAACAGGTCTGTTCCTTCTGTGACATGCAGAGAAGAGTTGCCAGGTCTGTCTGAAACCCACACCAGCTACCCTGGATCTTAATTAGGATCTTTGGATGGTCCCACAGCTGAAAAAACAGGGAAGATTTAATTTTGTAAAGCAATGATGCTAAGGGTACAGAGACTGAATAGGTCAAGCCTTATTTCCAGTGGTTCTCTTAAATTGCGCTGCCAGTAGTGGCACAACCTTCATTTGGAAGGATGTGAACATGTCTTTGTGCTTCTCTGGAGACAGCACTTACAGAGAGGAGCAACGCTTGAGAAACAGAAGGCAGCAGCTGCTGGAAGGGAACAATTGTTTCTTATCATGCCATTGAACACTTGTAAACTTTCTCCTTGTTTTGAGTTGCTGACCTGAGAAGTTTGTACAAAGAGGAGTCATAGAATCATAGAATGGTTTGGGTTGGAAAAGACCTTAAAGATCATCTAGTTCCACCTATACAGGCCATGGGTAAGGACACCTTCCACTAAACCAGGTTGCTCAAAGCACCATCCAACCTGGCCTTGGACAGTTCCAGGGATGGGACATCCACAGCTTCTCCAGAAAACCTGTTCCAGTGCCTCACCACTCTCACAGTAAAGAAGTTCTAAAGAAGTTCTTCCTAATTTCTAATCTAAATCTCACCTCTTTTAGTTTAAAACTGTTGCCCTTTGTCTTATCACTACCTACCCACATAAAAAGTTCCTCTCCCTCTTTTTTACAGTCATTTGTATAAAAGCCATAGAAGACTTAGAAATTTTGAAACATGTACCTAAATTGCTTTCAGCAAAGATGTGAAAATGTAACAAGAAAAAAAGACAGAACTGCTTTGCCACTGATAGTCATTACCCAAGGAAAACAAGATAACTACTGGAATAAAGAATTGTGTTCATTGACATCTAAGCTTCTACACCACAAATTTTTGCCAATGTGATGAGGCTGATTTCCTCTTGAATTTGGTGTCCAGGCAAAAAGAAGCTTGTGTTCACAGCAGTTACACTGCCATTCTAGTGATAGAGGTTACTTGAAGATGATTGAACTGCTGGAGGATAAGAACTGAGACCCAGATTCTTAAAAGATGTCACTCAACTTGTCCTCAGGGTCTTACTGATGACAATATCAATTTGTCCTCTTTCTATGTCCGAGCAAAAAAACTTTGAGTAGCAGCTTATAGACCCCAGACAACATCCATCTCCTGATCAGTCATCAGGGCTTTGCATTGTGTCCCTTCCCATCATACCTGTGACTTCCCATCTCTCTGAAAATCACTTGCTGCAGTGGCCCTCTCTAGTGTGCTGAGTGAAGGTATTTGATTTGTGCTGGTCTCTTGCCTCCTTTCTGGCCCAGCTGCAGGGGACTGCAAGCAAGCCATGACAACAAAGAATTATTTTTGTATCCTGAGCTTAGAGCATCTTTAAAATAACCCAACTCACTCTTAGAGTCTGAATAGAAGGTCACAGAGATCTCCATCTCAACTACGTTTGCTCTTCTTACAAGTTAACCAATATACTTAAATAATAATTTGTGATTTTGATTCATAAGACTTTTGTCTGCCATAAAAAGATAAATAATATTTTGTATTGCTTAATTTCCTGTAATATGAGTTGTTGTGATGTAATTGCATTTATATGATTTAATCCATCATTGAGAGAAAAAGGAATAATTTGCTCTTAGTTCAGAAGAGTACTCCAGTATTATCTGGTATAGTACAATAATATACCCCTAAAACTAAACCCCTAAAACTCAATTAGATATTGCTTTCTCGATTTTTTTTTTCGTGGGGAGAGGTTTGTTTGGTTTGTGTTGGTTTTTTTCTTTGTTTGGTTGTTTGGTTTTTTTTTTTTTTTTTTTTTTTTGCATTTAGAACATGTTTTTGTGTATTCGGCACAGGATATTTTATTTTTAACCACCTTTGCTTGAAAATTGGGATTGGTTAGAATGCCTCAAAACACAGCTATTTAAAGACACTTTAATTTTTACTATCCTAAATTAATAACATGCTAATTTATTATGGGACAGAGCTCTCTGCATTCAGGAAAATGAGGATGGAAACACACTGCTGCTCCCTGCCTGTGGCATCTCCTTTCCTCCCTGGAATGTAAACTCCTCTGGGTCACTATCAAATAACATTTCTGCAGTCTTTTGGTTCTCTGCTTAAAACTGAGTTTCAGGCCAGATCCCAAGAAGCACCAAACATTTTAAATTCCTGTTGAAAAGGACATGCATGGTGAGAGTCTTAACACCCACTCAGGTCGGGTACTTTGATTCTGCTACAAAAGAAGGAAGCTGTGAGCTTCAGTTCCCACAGAGTTATTCAGTGTTTATCTCCAAAGGGGTATGGCATTTGAAGCGTAGTAACGAGCATCTATCCTCCTAAGCAGACAAAGCTAAATGCAAATTTCATGGCAATGAAAATACAGATTTTCCATTTCATGCTTGGTAGAAGAGGCAGGCTTTGTATGACCTGATCCAATTTCAGTGTCTTCCTGAACTGATAGATCTGACCTGATCCAAACTAGCTGCTGTTACCCTTGAGCACCTGCAGTCCTTGTTGTCTTGCTGTTTCTGTATTTCTTTCCTGAAATCTGATCCTCTGCCCTTCCCTGTCCCCTAGCACTGACTCCATTTCAGTGCTTTGTGTTCCCCCTTCTCTCCTATGGAGGTGTATTTAGAAACCCACACTACTAATATAAACTATCTTTGGCCACTTCAACCTCTCCAAATCCTCATGTCTCCCTATCTACACCATCAACACTTCCTTCGACCATCCCATGTCAAAGCACTTCCCACAGGGGACAGTCCTGCTGGCTGGATAGTAAGTTGTAGGAAAGATAGCAACCATTTAAGCTGACTGATATTTGTTTATTGTGGCACCACTTCCCTCTGTTCAGCACAAGCTGAACACCTGAGTGTGGCACCAAGCAGGACCAGTTTCACTTGGGAGCCACCAGCAGCTTCCCATGCTGATGCAGCTGTTACATGCCACCATCAGAGTTGATCTGTGCAGGGGCAGGGGAAGGTGGTGATTTTGCCTCTTTCATTTTGGAGACTATTTTTTTGCCCTAGAAAAATATGTCATCTTTCCCTTCCCTTTCTGTCGTGGGGTACCTGTCGTGAGGTCTTGGTCCGAGGGGAAAAGAAGGACACACAAGACACACGAGGATGGTGAGACAAAGAGATGTCTGCCTGCTCAGCGCAGCAGGCAGCCTTTTATTGAGCTTACTAAGTTCACACACAACACAAACATATTCCTACAACAACACCCAGGAATCCAAGCACCTGCACATTATCAAACCGTCTTAACCTTGTACTCCCTGCAACCCAAGGCCGTGTCCATGGAAACCATCTAACCAGCTCCACTGCTCCCATGGAACACGGCCTAATTTTTGCAATTCCTCAAACTTCAATTGTGGGGCTACGACTTCACCCCACACCTTTCCCTTTCCCTTTCCCTTTCCCTTTCCCTTTCCCTTTCCCTTT